>NW_019174432.1:845230-889381 GCF_002260705.1 Seriola dumerili | reverse complement strand
ATTCTTCACTCTGTGAAAATGAGTCACTGCTATAAAAATCCACACCATGCCCCCTGGCAGGATAATCAGGACATAATGTTTAGTTTCTTTCTATCTCACTGGATTAGTTTATTTTCATCCTGGGAGAATTTTGTATATTGTGGAAATGGTCTCATATTTGGTTGTCTCAGCTTTATTTAAAGCAGTATTTCACTATGGGACATATGATTACCTCCGGTATGACTCATCAAAAAACCCACCTTAGTCATCATCAGTCACTGTGCAAATCATCAAGTGTTGAATTTATGCACACTTGAGTCTCATTATCATTTATTAAATTCAGGCACATCAGGGCCAAAGTTATTATAAAGACAGATTAAGCATTATAACTGGTATTTTGTAGTGCTTTAAGTGTGTGTGCATTTAATTCAGATTCACAAAATATATTTACATCTAAGAGCTAGTCAGTTTAACGTGTTTAATCTACTGATGGGTCGTGAGCTATTTTCTGAGAGCAGTTTTTTGTTTGGTGACTTGCTCAACTTTAAGGCTGCTGATGAAGGGGATTTACACCCTCAACACAGAATTCCCTAGGTTTCCATCCAGGAAGTCAGGTCATCATTTCATGAAGTCTGTGTATGTGAAAAACTGAAACAGAAAGAGGCCTGGACTTGGCCAAAGTCCATGTTTGATACTTGATATCACAGCCATCCTTGATCAATTGTTTGATTGATCCCTCTGAAAACTGTTCTATTGGATTGTTTGCCCGAAAAACAGAAATGCCGATACAGGGTTGTCCGAACAGTTTGCTTGGCCAAATTGTGCCTTCAAAAATTGAAGGCTTGTGACTCAGGATTTTGATTCATTTCACAGCTGTGTCATGTAACAGGAGGAAGGGAAAGTAGGAGTTGGTATCAGGATTTTGATCAGTAGCCAGTGTATCAACAAACTTTGTCTGGAAGCCTGTCAGGGTGTTTGAGCCTACATTGCCTGATCTTAACCATATAGGCCATGGAAGAAGTAAGACTTCACTACAATGATCTGACCTCACAGAGGTGACCACACGTCTCTCAAGTATAGCATAATGACACAAATACTATTATGCTCTTTAACTTTGTGCTTCTTATTAACCAAAAAATATGGAAGCGAGGCTTAGAGATCACAAAGTAGTCAAGTGGATATCCCTCACTGCTTTCCTCCATCTCACTCTTCTTCTTTTCTCTCTCATCATCTCATTTCACATCATTACTCTTTGACACAATCAGATCCTCTGTGCCTCTTTGACAATTTTTTTTCTCTCTCACTTTTCTTTGTGTTTTAACAAATGCCACTGCCTCAGCTGGCCCCTGACCTTTGTAACCTGGTGTATTTCTCAAACACACACACCGATAGACAACAACTGCTTTCACTAGAGTATTTGGTATACCTCATAACCACCAGGCCACCACACCAGTTGACCTTAATTTATTATATTTAATGTGGCCTTTGTTTCTGCTTTTGTCCCTCTCACAGCAAGTGTGCAGTATAGTCTGTAAGTATTTCTAAAACAGAAAATTTTCAATTCTACCATACCTACAAATATATAAAAGTTTAAATTAATATTACTATTGTTATTTCCTTAGAAACAACATCGTTGAGCTACTGCGCAAAGCGATTTGCTCACTGGAAAAAGGCATGTTTTTATATTTATACGTGACAAGTTAACGGATTAGCAAAACCAAGTCGTGTGATTTAACGTGCGCATCCAAATTCTAGAGTATTAGTTATTGCATTATTCCTTGATTCTGCTAAAGTGGCTGTGTGTTCAACACTTCTAACGAGTTTGGAAAGCAGAACCATATACTTTCCATCCTCTTACTGGCATTTTCCATCTCTTCTCCTGTGTGTGTATGTGTGTGTTTGTAAGCATGCATGTCTCAATAGTGTCACTAAGCTCCTGAGATGAGAGCTGCCCCGAAGTCTCCAAATCCTGCTTTAGAGCTTCAAGTGTGTGTGTGTGTGTGTGTGTGTGTGTGTGTGTGTGTGTGTATTCTTCACTCTGTGAAAATGAGTCACTGCTATAAAAATCCACACCATGCCGCCCTGGCAGGATAATCAGGACATAATGTTTAGTTTCTTTCTATCTCACTGGATTAGTTTATTTTCATCCTGGGAGAATTTTGTATATTGTGGAAATGGTCTCATATTTGGTTGTCTCAGCTTTATTTAAAGCAGTATTTCACTATGGGACATATGATTACCTCCGGTATGACTCATCAAAAACCCACCTTAGTCATCATCAGTCACTGTGCAAATCATCAAGTGTTGAATTTATGCACACTTGAGTCTCATTATCATTTATTAAATTCAGGCACATCAGGGCTCAAAGTTATTATAAAGACAGATTAAGCATTATAACTGGTATTTTTGTAGTGCTTTAAGTGTGTGTGCATTAATTCAGATTCACAAAATATATTTACATCTAAGAGCTAGTCAGTTTAACGTGTTTAATCTACTGATGGGTCGTGAGCTATTTTTCTGAGAGCAGTTTTTTGTTTGGTGACTTGCTCAACTTTAAAGGCTGCTGATGAAGGGGGATTTACACCCTCAACACAGAATTCCCTAGGTTTCCATCCAGGAAGTCAGGTCATCATTTCATGAAGTCTGTATGTGAAAAACTGAAACAGAAAGAGGCCTGGACTTGGCCAAAGTCCATGTTTGATACTTGATATCACAGCCATCCTTGATCAATTGTTTGATTGATCCCTCTGAAAACTGTTCTATTGGATTGTTTTGCCCGAAAACAGAAATGCGATACAGGGTTGTCCGAACAGTTTGCTTGGCCAAATTGTGCCTTCAAAATTGAAGGCTTGTGACTCAGGATTTGTGATTCATTTCACAGCGTGTGTCATGTAACAGGAGGAAGGGAAAGTAGGAGTTGGGTATCAGGATTTTGATCAGTAGCCAGTGTATCAACAAACTTTGTCTGGAAGCCTGTCAGGGTGTTTGAGCCTACATTGCCTGATCTTAACCATATAGGCCATGGAAGAAGTAAGACTTCACTACAATGATCTGACCTCACAGAGGTGACCACACGTCTCTCAAGTATAGCATAATGACACAAATACTATTATGCTCTTTAACTTTGTGCTTCTTATTAACCAAAAAATATGGAAGCGAGGCTTAGAGATCACAAAGTAGTCAAGTGGATATCCCTCACTGCTTTCCTCCATCTCACTCTTCTTCTTTTTCTCTCTCATCATCTCATTTCACATCATTACTCTTTGACACAATCAGATCCTCTGTGCCTCTTTGACAATTTTTTTTCTCTCTCACTTTTTCTTTGTGTTTTAACAAATGCCATGCCTCAGCTGGCCCCCTGACCTTTGTAACCTGGTGTATTTCTCAAACACACACACCGATAGACACACTCTGAATTCACTAGAGTATTTGGTATACCTCATAACCACCAGGCCACCACACCAGTTGACCTTAATTTATTTATTTAATGTGGCCTTTGTTTCTGCTTTTGTCCCTCTCACAGCAAGTGTGCATATAGTCTGTACAGTATTTCTAAAACAGAAAATTTCAATTCTTACCTACCTAGCAAAATATTAAGGTTTAATAATAGTTACTATTGTTATTTCCCTTAGAAACAACATCGTTGAGCTACTGCAAAGCATTTGCTCAGCTGGAAAAAGGCATGTTTTTTATTTTTACTGCAAAACATTAGCAAACAATCTTATGTTACTGCTCCAAATCAAGTAGTTATTGATTTATTCCTGGTCTGTACAGGGTGTGTTAACACTTCTAAGGAGTGAAAGAGACTTATCTTTTATGGCATTCCAACAAAAACCCAAAACTTGATGCATTTCTCGGTTTTATATCATTGTAAACTGACATTCGTAGGGGTTTTGGACTGTAGGTCCAGATGACAAAATAAGACATTTGAAGGTGTCCCCTTGGGCTCTGGAAAGTTGTGATGGGACTTTTTTTCACTATTGTCTGACAATTTAAAAACACAACAAGAAATAAAGTAATCAAGAAAACAATTGGCAAATTAATAGAGAAGGAAAATAATCATTAGTTGCAGCCTTGAAAGTAGTATGGGTTGAGATTGTATCTTTAAAATAAAATCAATTTAAAGGCCTCTTAAAGATGGACTTGAGTAAAAGACATACAAACACAGTCTCACCCTTGCACTATTTTCTCACTCTTTCTATCTATTTATGTCTTTCTGTTGTTGGTTGGTCACAAATGCCAAGCAGGGTGGAGTGAGCGAGGAGGAGGAGAAGTGCAGCCACAACTTTCCCAGAGGCTCATGCAAGCGTCAGTTTGTGTTATAAATCATTCAGGGACACTCGGTAGGGGCACAATACATTTTTATCCCTCTTCTCTCATCCCTCCATCCTCTCTTCTTTTATTATTGAATGCGGTTCCTCTGAGCACCCAATCTGCTGCTCGGCACGATCAAAAAGAGAGGGGTAGGTTTGGAGGGGTGAAACCAATAAGGCAAGAGCAGGGTGAAAAATGGTAGAGAAGAAGGTAGAAAAGAAGAGTAAAAGGAATTGTTCCAATTTGATTCCACAGAGGAATTAAGTGGCTCAAACCAAAGGTCACAGGGTCATTTATGTAATGAATAACGGATCTACTGTACTTCCTGACTGTTAGGCTGCTTGTAGACAACAGTTGGTTTTGTTGTGTGCCGGCTATGTAAATCTGATGTGTATGGTACAGGGTCAGGTTGTGTTCAGTCGTAATGCTGTGAATGCTGCACCACCTGCTTGTCATAATGAAACACAGTCCAGTAGCTGGCAGCGCTCTGCTGTCAGAACAGCTCACTTGGATTTGATGTGTGTGTGTGTGTGTGTGTGTGTATGTGTGGGAGAAAGCAAAATATTGTATTTGTGCTTGCTCGTGGGTGTGTAAAATGTTGTGTTTGTCCTCAGCGCTGTGTGTAGTGTCCTTGAACTCACCTATTTGAAAGAGGGAGGAAGGATCTGTTCAGCCTGAAACAGGAGGTACTTCCCTTGTTTCAAATGCCAAGACATTTGGTTTGAGATACTGTATGCCCTATGCATTCTGGGATGAGTCATTGGGCTCACCTGTGAGCCTGAATATGCTCAAGCAGATGTAGAAAATCAATTAACATCGAGATGGTTCCTATCTTGCTATCATGTACTAAATAAAGTGATACTTGCAGCATTTTAAGACTTAAGCACTATGAACAGTGTATTATTACCACCTGACTGAGATACCCAACAGCCTTTATCCCACACTGATGATACTGTTAGTGACAATATCTCTACAAATTGAGGTTATATTGTCATCTTTCCTGAAGCTGATAAAAGAAGGACTCATTGCTGTGATCCAGAACTTGTCAAGAAGATAATAACTGAGTGCCAGTTAATATTCTATTTATCCACTAATCGATTAATCCACTTACCATTTCAGCTCCAGTAACATTATCACAGACACAAATTTCTTTTTCTTCTTAATTTAAATGTATTCATTTAATCTCAATCCAACCATCACCTTTCTTTTGTTTCTTCCTCTCTTGTTTCTCAGGTACAGTCTTAATCCAGTCATGAGGAAAGTCGCCAAGAAGTCAACTCTGGACTTGATCTGAGGAGAGAGAAAAGGAGAAAGAGGGAGACAGAGGCTAGTTGGACACCCTCTTTACACATTTCCTACTGGTTGGTGTAACTTTTTGGTCATTTGTTTTTCAGGGCACCCCATCATAGTGATACAAAAAAAAACAAACAATGTCTTTAATTTTATTATAACTTCCACCATTCAGATAAGTTAACCAAGTGTTTGTCTGACAGGCTTTACAGGTCATTTATTGACTTGTCTCAATAACGTGTGTGTGTGTGCGTGTGTGCGTGTGTGCGTGTCTCATGTTGCAGTTAGACAGCCAGCACAGGCGTCAGCCAACTTCTAAACTGGGTCTTGTTTGCCTTGTAATGAATGCATTGATATACATAACAACTAACCAACTGTCTGTCTCACTGGATTAAAGCTGACTCTGGGAGGAGGTAAAGCTTCTCTGGCCTGTACCATAACTTTCTCAAGTTGTCTATGTGTACATACACGTGTGAGTTCCTGTGTGAGTATCGCTGCAGTCTAACTGTTGGAGGTTTCATGTTTTATTTTAAACCGGAAGCATCGTAGCGCAGACCACTTTTATGGTTGGCAGTATCAAACTTGTTAGACTTAGCAGTTGTATTTTGCGTGTATTTTGTGTTTGTGTTTTTCAGATGAATAAAATTTAGATATTGCAGTTAAACGTGGTAGATGAAGGTAGCCTTAAAATGTTGATTTTTATTAGATTCTTTTTAAACAACAATTTCTAAAGTACTGCTTGTCTTTTCTTTAGTTTGTTTGGAAATGTTTCTCTGTAAGGTTTTCCTGCTCAGGCATCTTAAAGCTATAGTGACTGAAGGAAGCCTGAGGTTCATCTGTGGTTTGGAGTCTTTTGTGAATTGGGCAATAATGTAAATCCTTCTGTCAACTTATCATCATGGCACAGAGAGCCAACACCAATCATTGGATTCAGGAGAAAGTCAGGCGTGTGTGTACATTCTGTGCTGTGGGCAAATCTTGCTGCTGAGTCACACCCTGAGTGGGAAGAGAGCTCAAGGGTATCGGGTGTGGTAGAGGGGAAGAATTTGGGTTACAGAACAATACTTGAGGCAAGATGAGGGATGATTTCAAATGTCTCAACTTCCCCTCACTTGCAGACTAGTGAACTTGAGGGCAGAGTGAAGTTAAGACTGGCCCAGGCTGTACAGTAAAGTCAACAATAAGCCTTGTGGTGGCTTGAAGACCATGGTTCCGGATTGACCCATATTGGTGTTTTCACTTATATACCTGATAAGGCCTCTTTTTAGGGAACTGAAGATGTATACAAAATATGCTGGCTTGACATCTTCCTCTCTCTGTAGTTGCATAGAAGCCTCGTCTGACAATTAGCAATGCTGTTGTATTCCTGTTAAGGTCATGATATGATTCTAAGAGAGTGTTGTACAGTTCTGCTAACACTGACAAATAGAGAATGAACTTTTGTCCACCCCCATTTGCTGTCAGGTTACGGTCAGCTGTCAACTCATTGTTAGTACATTAAAAAAGAAACAAAAAAACAGTGGCCCTTGTGGCATAAAGTAATTCTGCTGATGATTAAACGAAGGCTTTAAGATCTCGATCTGAGGGTTTCAGATCGAATAATAATAATAGCATTGTAATACTCACCTATTCAATGTAATGGGAAGGTTTACTGTGTATATAAAATTTTGCAGTGTAGGCATATCTCAGTTTTACTCCCTAAAACCAAACTCTTCATGCATCCTGCACAAATTGTGAATGTGGATACTGTTGACTGAAGTCCACAAAGGTGTAGTCTGGAGGATTGACATTTGTATTAAACTATAGAGACACTGAGGTTGTGTCAGTGTGTATGCATGCATGAATACATATAGTCTGTCCATGCATGGCCATGTGTATGGACTCGGAGCATGCAGTTCACTGGAGGAAAAGCCACTCTCTGATTTTCCATTGATAAGAAACAACCCTATCACAGTTGGCCCCTTGAATTGGCTAGTCATCATCATACAACCCTGCGTTGTGCATTTGAATAGGCTTCTATATTATTCATAACGAGGCTGACCCATTTAATGTCGTGCAGAAGGCACGCACACACACGCTTGTACACGTCACACATACGCATATGGTACTCTCCAGGGACCTTGCACTCTGGTGAGATGTGAGGCTCTACCGACTCTTTAAGTTTTTATTAGGCACAATTACTGAAGTGCAGTGATTTTCATTTTTTCCTGAGTGAGTGTATGATTCAGGCTTCCTTGCTCACTCATATGTACATGCGCACCTTCACAGAAAAACATACTCAACTCCAAAGCTCTTAGCTCGCTCTCTGTAACGTTATTATAGAAATTAAGGGGAATGGGATCATTACGTAATTTTTATTCCTTCGGTCTTACATGAACGTGAACACACACGCGCGTGCACAAACACATTATCCTCACACAATGTCTCAATGCGCAATTTAGCAGATTTACCAGTTCTTTTTTTCCGTTTCTGATTAGAGCTGGTGATTTGAATCCCAGTAAGAATTCCCACAGTCTGTCTAATTCCTGTTCCTGCCTAAAGCCAGGAGGGGGGCCAGTAAGCCGCTAAACCCCCTGGCTACACGCACATACACACACATATGGACACTCATGTGCTCCCAATGGCATAACAACACAAATTTATTTTGACACACCCTATGTACATGTGTATATACAAAATGAGCACATTTTCACAACCACTTTACTTTCACAGGCATATATGCATTTTCATACAGTATACACACACAGACACACAGAGTTTATGTTGAATATTGACAAACCCAGGAAACAGAGAGTAAAATGAATGATAAGAAATTCATGTGTTCTTCCTTGTCAAAGCTTTTCTCTTTAAAGAAATTGATAAAAGAGAGGGCAGTTACAAAGAGAATTGAAGACAAAGTGTTTAAGAGTGGAGTATGTAAGAGAACACTGCAAATCTGAGTGTAGAGGAAACTTGGAATTTCTGTCAAGTTGTTTTCCATCAAACTATATCTTCTTATGATTTTGCACTTGCAAAAATGATGCACATCCAACCATCCGTGGGTTATTTGAAAGAATTTTTTTCCTAAATCTTCACAATATCTTTGCACAACTTGTCAGTCAAGGTGGATGTGGTCTTGTGTTGTGAAACATTTCACATTCAACCATGTTTTCAGGTGTGTGACCAAACTTAACTTTTTCCCAATCCACTGGCACACTGTGGCTCTGTCTAATTCCCTCTGAAAATGTATCAAAAGAATTCAGTACTGAGGCTCTACCTTGTATTTGTGGACCAGTCTTTTTGTTTGTGGCATTTATATCTTATTCTTGTATATAATTGGCAAAGAGCAGACAATGTGGTGTCCCATTTAAATATGACTGTTGCAGCACATGGTATACAGTAGAGCCATATCCACCAGCCTGACAGACTTAGACCTACAACAACATGTTGGTACATCAATTAGTCATAGCAACACCAACAAGTGGCCTGGGGGGTGGGAGGGTGTATATGTTTGGTTGTGTGTTTCTGCTCATGTGTTTTATTGTGTATGCATGTTGAACTCTGGCCTACGGTTAACATGTGTATGCCAGCATGTGTTGCATGTACAGGTATAACCACTGGAGGAGTCCCAGAATAAGTTCTGTAGATCTTGTGTTTTTGTGTTATTAGATTTTGTTAACTAACATAAAAATGAATAGCAGTGGCAGGTGTGAAATAGTGAGTAGAGTTGAGTCGCTTTTGAAGTTCGTTTTCAATGCTGCCAGAATAAAATGTAGGGAAAACACTAACTTCATGTTATGTGTCTAAATTTCTTGATCCAAAAATTGTCAAAACTTTTAGATATTAATTAATCGTCAAGACTTTCAGTGCAAAATCCTTTTTGTTCTTCAAAAATGGTTGAATTCTTCAGTGTTTTCAGTGTGTGTGTGTGTGTAGTCCAGACTAGATTAGCATAAACCGTATAATCTCTTCTACATGTAATTTGTTTTTATGACATATAGTTTATTGTATCTAGCAAACCTTTTATCCCCATTACGCACCCCCACAGTAACCCACACACACGACATCTGATTTACTCAGACATCAGTGTATGCATGCAAAGTGTGTGGTATCCCTGAACATATACACTAATGCACACCTACATATAAGTACAGTGTCATGCAGTGGTGTGTAGTTGTGCACATGTTGCAAAGAATTCACACTCACACACGAAGCGTTTAATCTGTCTAAGCCATTTGCCTAATCAGCTCTCTCTCTCAGCACAATACCATTCATAGATCCACAGTAGACACACACAGACACACACACACACACACACACACACACACACACACACACAGAGCTAACTGTCCAAACACTGGGCTTTGCAGGACTAGTAACAGCTTTACCAAGTCCCCTGTGTTACAACCTGTTGTTGCCACATTGCATCACTTCACACATCTTAAGAGAGAAGGAAGAGGAGGAGGAGGAAGAGTGGAAAAGAGGGTGAGAGGGAGGTGTGCAGTCTCTAGAGTGATCACATGACTTCAGTGTTCATTTGCTCCATTTCTATCTGTCTTTTACTCATCTACCAACTCTCCATCGATGTGGTTTAGATCTGCTTTCAAAGCTGTATCACAGGGGTGAAGCTGCTTGCTTGCTATTAGTGGGTCAGTGTCCCTTTCTATCTGTCTGTCAGATCTTCTCTCTATCTCTCCGTCCAAATTTCTTACTCTTTCATTCCCCAATTTTTGTTTTTCCTGTATTATTTTTGCAACATTTTCATTCCTGTCTCATTTTCTATTAGTGAAAGCAGCATTGTCATATTATGTGTGTGTGTATGTGTACATGCTGTGGGTGTGTTTTTGATGGGTATAGGGTTGATATGGGGGTTGTGTCAGACTTTATTTCAGTATCTATCTGGCGCACTCAAGCAGGACAGTGCTGATGCAACTAGGAGACACACAGACACACACACACAGATTTGCTAAAACTCATGGACACACGCAAGTTCATATTGTAGGTAAACAGATATAAAATGCAAGTGCACACACTGAAACACACAGGGAAAAAAAATACAGGTAACAACCCACACAAGCACGCATGATCTTTATGATTCTTTTTGCACTGCCTAATTTAGCGAAAAAGCAGACAATCACGTTGGTGTAATGTAAAGCTAAAATGATTAGTTAATTAATTAATCATTGAATTAGTTGGCAACTATTTTGCTAATCTTTTAATCAAATATTCTTTGGTTCCAGCCTCTCAAATGTGGAGATTGCTGCATTTTTTCATATTCATATTAATATATTATATTTTACTTCTGTAAAAATAAAAGTAGAAGTAAAACTACTACACTGAAAACATTACAAGTAAAGGTCCTATATTTAAAATCTTTCAGAAGTAAAAGTACAGACTTATTGGCAATAAAATGTACTTACAGTATTAAAGGTAAAAGTATTATAATGCAGAATGGTTCCTGTCGGTGTTCCAGTATTAGTGGATGATTATTATTTACATGAGCAGTGTTTTAATGTTGCAGTTGGTGAACGTGGAACTAAATTGAATTGCTTCATATACTTTTTCATCTATAACAATGCATCATCATTTCTAAACTCATCATATGTTTTGTATGAACAGTGTTAACCTGAAAAGTAACTGTAGTTGAGTGGAGTTGAAAATGTGATAGAGTTGAAGTATGAGGTAGTATAAAATGGAAATACTCAAGTAAAGTAAAAAAACCACGAGTTGTGTCGAAAAATAAATCTGTAGTCTAAAGGTCGTATGCATACAGTTACATTTCTATACTGTACGCTGTAGCTCAATGATTATTCGTCACACCTCTGTCAAAGGCATGGAGGTCTCAGTCGAGGGTTTCATGCCTCTCAGAAAAGCATCTACAACCAATAGATGCCTTAAGGCAATAAGCATGTTCGCCTGCAAATGTGATCTTTCATATTATGTAAGCAGGTAAACTGAAACCTTGCCTCTTGTTTATGTGACAACCTGTGGTTGTTTCCAAGTATGTTCCTTGAGCATTCCTAGAGAGAAATCAAAGCTTAATGGCATGAAATTCACTTTAGTCAGGCTGCAGTACAACTGGCTGCCATCCCAAATGCTGAGATGTTATAACAGCTTTGGAGATAGTAGCAGGCTGGCACGGTGCTTCAGGAGTCTTTTCAATATACAGAAGGTTACGAGTGGCCAGATGTGTCTATTTGTTAAGGTTTTCTTGGCCAGCACACTACTCACCTCCTTTTGGTAAACTAATTTGACAAGAAATAAATCCACTTATCCAGTTATACAGTCACAATGTGAATGCTCAACATTGTTTCACTGTTATCCAAAAGCCTTGGGAACTCAGCTGTTTACAAAATTATAACCTAAATGATGACACACCTCTTTCCTTCGACTTTACAGTGTAGCACATAACCAGCGTCTCTTGACATAGGCCTTGAACATATGAGCACAGACTTTGAGCTGCCTTGAGCCATGTGTTTTTCTGTTGAATTAGTGATGATGCCGAACCTTGAGGCCACTTTCAAACCTTAGATGTTGTTCACCTCTTGTATTTTGCAACTTTTTGGTGAAGTTAGCCATTTTGTATGAAAGAAAATCAATGGAAAGCTGTAATTAGTTGAATTTCACCAAACATAATGCAACGTGTTGAGATTGGGAGAAAAAATTTAATTTGGACATCCCCATTAAAGTTCCTGAATGAATTATCTTTGTGCATCTGGTTCCATGGAAGAGAGGGTGCAGGACTTTGCCTTTAAGGATGATATTTTTGGAGTGGGTGTTATGGCTTAGATCCCTTTTAAGAGCATGGGATTAGGATGATGCTGATGCTTAGTGTCTTGGCCTGGGTGCCTGTGTGTCTTGCTGCCTCTGCCTGTATGTCAGCTTGCTCTGTGTGGGGCTGGCCTTTGGAGCCAGATTTGCTTGCTGCATCTGGCTGATGTGCACAGAGATTTCATGGTAAAAAAGGAAAAAAAAAAAAAAGAGAGAGAAACGGGCATGAGAGAGATAGTGTGCGACTGTGTGCATGTGTGTGTGTTGCATGTGCAGCGAAGCTAACTGGAGCAGGGTGTCCAGGATGCGTACACGCTTCACAGCCTGGCTGTAGCCTTGTGATATAAAGCGTTCAGTGTTTGTGTGTGTGTCTGCACGCACACAGGCAACTGTTACACCGTGTGCATGTGTGGAAATGGTGCATCAGTGACTCAGCTTCAGCTGTCAAGTGTGTGTGTGTGTGTGTGTGTGTGTGTGTGTGTGTGTGTGTGTGTGTGTGTGTGTGTGTGTGCGTGTGTGCGTGCGTGCATGTTTACATGATCAAGTGTGACTGTGACTAGGATGAGCAGCAGGACTAGTCAGTTAGCCATCATCATATGACTGTCTTTTTTCCTGTCTTATCACCTATCAACTGTCCATGAGATGCACAACTGCAAAGGCATACACACACAGACATACACACACACACACACACACACACATACGCACGAATGTTGATAGTCTTCGAAAGTAACATTAGATCAAACAATGTCTGGATGTTCCTGAGTATCAGTTACCAACCGTGTGTGTGTGTGTGTGTGTTGTGTGTGTGTGTGTGTGTGTGTGTGTGTGTGTGTGTGTGTGTGTGTGTATGTGTCTCAGTGTAATGTAATGCCTTAGTGTGCATGTTACTAGTTTGACACTGATTATATTAATAGTTCTTGTTCTTAAAAGTTTCAATATTTGCTTTCACACAGGAAGTGATGTGTTAAGTTTTCTAGCAACAAGTAAATGTTTAGATTAAATTGAGGAGGATTTATTTAGTTAGCCTGAGGAAAAGAAAAGTGATCATGTTGTTCAGTGCAATCCACCACATTAAAAATGTCAGCTCATCGTTTGTCTTTTTCTCTGTTGTGTTTTCCAGGTCTAGCTGGCCAATGCCGGGTCCATCCTTGACATCTGGTGGCGGTAGCAGCAGCAGCAGTGTGTATGTGAGCGTGGTCCCTGGCGCCTAGCCCATGTCCAGCCCATAATGCCGTCATCCACACGGAAAGGAGTGCCGAAGGACCCTGAGCTGGCCGACCTCTTCTTCAAAGATGACCCCGAGGACGTCTTCTGTGACCTGCACGAGATCGGACATGGCAGCTTTGGTGCTGTCTACTTTGTAAGTGCCAATTCACAAACACAGATTGAAGGAAATCCTTTCAACTGGAAATAAGTCTCGCCATAAGTGTCTCTGTAATTTTGAAGAGATCCTTGGAAGAGATCAAGTTGTTGTCATGGTCATATCATCAGGATATTTCTAATGACAATCTTGGAATACAAATAGTTTTTCTCAGGCATTTGCTTCAGAATCCACCATATCTTTTTGTTTCAAAGGGTTTTCAATTATGACTGGACCTTGAAGGCACTGAAAAGTTATTGGATTGTAGGAATCATTTATTTGAATTATTGGCTTTATTGAAATTTATTCAGCAGAGTTTTATAGTTCAGAAAGAAAGACACCATGTGAACGGTGGACCAAAAAAGTAGTATGACCACGGAGCAATACACTTCTACCTGAGTATTAGTACGCAACTATAGCTTTGATGTTATGTATTAACTAGTTACCATACATACTAATTTATGATTCATGTATTGATTTGCTGATTTTTACACATGATGTTAGTGTTGCCTGCTGCATTATTGCTCTTTGAATACAATTAAGTGGAGATGGATCCCCTCTCAGCACTTTCTCTGTACCCTTTCTCATTAATCTCATCATCACTAATTACTCATCAAGCCTTTGATTCTAAAGCTGCGTGGAGGGAGGTTGAAAGCATCTCTCTGCTCTCTCTTATTTCTTCTCTTCTCCTCTCCATTCCTCTTCTCTATTCTCCTCTGCCCCCCTCCAGATGCTGGGGCTGGGGGCCATAAGCCTCCTCCCTCCCTCCTAAGACAGCTGTTCTCTTGGTATAGAAAAACAGAGAAGCTGTCAATTGTGGGGCAGGATTTTCTTGGCTGCCAGGGCTTTACTATCCCCTTCTATCCCATGTCAGTTACACACACACACACACACACACACACACACACACACACACACACACACACACACACAAAGCCCCAATACATCACTAGTAGCCCTGGTACCCATGTCCGTCTGGCTAACAGGCTCCAGTGTGTGTCTAAATCCTGCCCTGATGCCAGTGCTGTGCTCACTGACACACTTATGCTGTCTGCATTACAACTGGTACACTGCTAGCTTTAGCTGTTAGCCAGAGCAGTTTTAGTGAAATGTGTTCCGATCATTTGTTTGTTTTTTTTTCCTGGATAAAGATGTAGTCATTTTATTTAGATACTGAAATGACTGGTCTGCTAACAAATATAAGAGGATATCTGTTTGAACATGTGTATTCATAAAACATTATGATGACATTGGTTGAGCTAGTGTAACAGAAATATATGGGGAAATGAAATTTTCTGTTTCATTGCCTTATCTTTGATTGATGTAGCATCCTTTTGGAGAATATTAACTATAAATAAAATATTGATGAATTTTTTTTCACCCTAAAAACATTCAGGGAAGGTGAAGTACTCTTCTCTCTTAGTGTCAATAACCTCCATCCAGAAATAGGGTATCCTGCACGTAGCCCAAGAAGCAAAACCCAGGGCACAAAGGTCTGCAAATAACTCGCTGCTGCTCATTAAGCTTATTGCTTTGAGCACACTGTAATAATTGATGGTGACTTACTTGAGCCTGTCAACATTTTTATCAATTTATAGACAGAAAAAAAAATCAAAGTGAAATTATAAGTGTAGCCCCCATTCCCAGTGGAAATTATGGCGTTTCATATAACCCGCTGTTGGGAGAAATCTCTGAACACCCCAAGAAACTCATGAACACACATACTTTGATGGACTGTCTAATATTTAAGTATAAATGTCTGCAGTACTAACAGTGCATAAGATGGAAACAGGTTAATTGCATGATAGAAGGGTGCAGTGACTACTTCTGGAAATGCATGAGTATTCTCACGGTTATTCCCGCACATGCATGCATAGTCAAATAAGTGTGTGCAATTGTATGTGCATTCATAGTTAATGCATTGGAAGACTAAGGAGGAACTCCATTATAGAGGAGAACAAGGGGAATTCCCTCTGTTGAATACGCAGGCCCATCACCCAGGGCTTTGAACACACACTACTGTAGTGTATGTTGAATGAATTAGTCCATTGTAATTATTGATACACCCCCTTTCTTCTGCAATGACAATTAGCCTGAATGTATTTCAATATTTCAACGTTACATGGTTCTTTTTTCTCCTCTCTATTGCCATCTATCTATACACTACGCCAAAGGGAATGGCTATTATGCATGCACTGACAGGCAATCATAGGGATCAAATGAATCTGAAAAAAGTCAAATGGGGATACTCTTGCCTGCTGTTACTCTAATTCCATTTGACTCTCAACATGAAATTCCCATTTATTTGTAAGTGAGATGAAGCCGAGATAAGGGCTTAGGCTGAGCCGCAGCGCAGCTTTCCCTGAGGTCAGATGTCTCAGAGGTTAACATCACAGGTTTGACATGGGCATGTGAATGTGCACAGAAAAGTCAAACACAGTGTACATGCAGCACTTACCTACAGGCTTCTCCTAATGACATCGTTGAGTGCTTTGATCAGGCAGAAATTTGTTTTAATTAAAATGAGAGAATCTGTTATTTCCATATCACCCTGTTGTAAATGCATTGCTTTTTGCATGCATTACGTTTTGTACGCATAGGATTTATCTGGCTCACCTCTGAGTCACCCTTCAAGCAATACACGAGTTACTGTCCAGTGAAAACTAATTTATTTTCAATTTACAGAATCTGTTTGCTGCTGTATCATTCTGATGTAATATAGTTCAGTGCTGCATGTGATGTTTGAAAAAAGGTGTTATTTGTATATAGAATACTTTCATTTCACTAGCTCTCTATGATGCGTCTGTGATGAAAATTAGTGTTTGGATTTAACATAACAGAACCACTAGTTTCCCTGGTTAATCAAGCATCAGGATCTTTAAGTACAACAGTGAAATCCCTTTTTTATGCAGTGTGTTATATCAATGTGTGTCTCTGTTTCTAACTTATTGATGCAAGCCTCTTTTTATGGAGCTTGTCCTGTGATGCCTTGTGGGAGGATTACTGCACAAGTGTTTGTGGGAGCTGACCTCTTCCATTTTCAATCTTTCAGGCACGTAACTCTTACTCCAACGAGGTGGTGGCCATCAAAAAGATGTCATATAATGGCAAGCAGACTACCGAAGTAAGAAAAAGACATGCGCACGCACGCACGCACACACACACACACACACACACAAACACACACACACACTTGCACAGGAACACAATGACAACCAAACACCAAACTTTGTACTCAAAAACCAAGGTGCTTCTGTGGATGCACCACTACAATTTGGTGCGTGTGTCTTTGAACCATATCACAAAAAAAGCTCAAGTTCGAGGGGGCATTTCTTCAGTCTGTGGTCAGATGGTATTTATCTCACATGCTTAGACACAAATGTAGAACAAAGAGAGCAAGTGCTCAAAATGCAAAAGCAGTATATCACTGCTGTTTCATATAAAACTTTAACACTACCTTGTGAGATTGTAAGATGTCTCATTTGTGGTGGCTAGTTACCCTAAAAGAACAAAAAATAATGTAAAAGTAATTAGTCACCACCAGATGCAAAAATTAGAACAAACATGTGCCTCCCTCAAGCAAACCACTGGAAAGGTTTTAGGCGCAAGACTGAAGTGTATTTCAGAAGACGTCCTCTGTGATCATTGCTTCCACCAGAGCGGAACTTCAGCCCACATCTCTGTGGTTTAGTAAACTTTCTTTTTATAAACCTGTGAATGATGGTTTTGTGAGAGGACTCTGGCTTGACATTGTCAGACTTTTTCTAACTAGTTTCAATTTTGTGTATTTTATTACTGTTCAGTATTTATGTTGATGCAGTGCTATTAAACAACTTGTAACTGGTAGCAGATTGTAAGAGCCATAACACCTGTGTGCGTGTGGTCACTACCATGAGGCCAGCTGCACCACTGCAATCAAAGTCACGACAATGCCCACTTGTGTGTTACTGTGATTGTACCTATAGTGTGTAACCATCTGCGTGTCTGGTTTTGCCTTTGTTAGAAGTGGCAGGACATCATTAAGGAGGTCAAGTTTTTGGGACAGCTGCGACACCCAAACACGATTGAGTACAAAGGCTGCTACTTGAAAGACAACACTGCCTGGGTTAGTGGATCCTTCTTCACATCTCCTCTTATCAAAGTTCTTCTCTCACAGTTTTGCAACACTGTTTATCGTTTTCTTCCTCTCTGTCTGATTCTTTTCCTCTTTGTCTTTATTTCTTCTCATGTCCCACTGACCGTGTTTTCCTGCTGCCCACTAAAGTTTCTCTGCACCACATCCATTGTAGACATTGTAATCCGATCACTTTGCAGTTGAGAGCAACTTCACAAGTTTTCACAAATGACTTAAAGCCTTGTATTTAGGATATTTTATGATAGAGTGCTCACCATGTGAATGATTAGTTATGCAGCTGTAACTGTATTCTATTTCAGCTGGTGATGGAGTACTGCCTGGGCTCCGCATCAGATTTACTAGAGGGTAAGTGTATTTATTAATGTTTAATGTGCACACACACTTTGAAACGTATAATTATAAAACTGGATTTATTGTCTGGGTCAAGCTATTTACCTTAACATTTTTCCAGTAAGTAACTGCACAAGGCCAAGAAATAGTTTCAAAACCACCACGTAAAACCTTAACTCGTCATTTTTACACTTGGGTTATTGGACACATTAACAAATTAGAGATAACGTGAATAAGTGAGCTTTAGCAGAACCTTTAGACAGGACTAGGCTACCTATTTCCTCCTGTGTCTAGTCTTTATGCTAAGCTAAGCAAACATAAGCAGAAGTTGTTAATCTCGAAAAAAAAGAAAAAATGTCAAACCATTCCTTTAAAGAAGTTGTGAATATGTGACCACTGAAATCAGACTGGTTTGAGGTAATGATGGGGAAAGTTCTTAACAAGCAATCAATTCTCTTGTAGATTTATTTGTATCTTGTAGAGTTTTGGCACATTTGTTTTGGGTTGACATTGCTTAACTCTACATGAGCTACAGCTTCTAAAACAAGTCTCATTAAACCACAGGTAGATTGTGCCTGCAGGTTTATCTGACACCAGTAGACTTAACTTCTCTACCTAATTTTCCCTCTCTAGCTCTGTAGCTAAATATGAAAATGAGATTACTGTTTGACCTTAGTTCATGAGGTTTTGCTCGTCTAACCAGAAATGAGGAACTGCCTGCTATCAGATGGCTGCATTCATATCTTAAAACCCATAAAACCTCATGATCTGTAATTATTTTCTGTGGTTATTTGTTAGACAGGTGAAGCTTACTATAGAACAAACCAGAGAAGAAAAAGTACTCCATACATGCTTGGTGTGAATGCATGCTTAAGGTCAATCACTGCAGCAATTCCCACAAAGAGCTTCTTGTAGCAAGATAATACAGTGTAAATGTAGAATCTGCTGATTTGTAAGTGAATTTATCATCGTTATGTGGTCTGGCCTGTGATGTTGCATTGAGGACTTTGATAAGACTGACAGATGAAAGACCATATCGGTGTTACATTAGTTTCTAGATTGAATACTTTTTTAAGCACCAAAAAAAACATTTTCCACTTTTCAAAGCTAGAACACTACTGAACTGTTATGACCTGAACCTTATGTGTTATTTCAAGCACCTATGTGTGTACTCATCACTTACGTAGATACACTGTCGTGACAGTTGGCCTTGGCCTGTGTCTTTTTTTTTTTTACTTCAGCCTGTGTAAAGATTTCTCTGTGATAATTCTGCTGTGACCTTTTTGCTTTGGGATGTAGTTTCTGTCAGTCCACACAGGGAGCCAGCGTAGGAGACCATATCACAGATGTTTACATGTTATCCATATGTTAGATGCCAACAGAGTACTTTCTTATTGCTCTATCAGCAGGAGCAGGACAGACTGGTACAGTTTTTTTTCCATGAAGTCTGCATCTCATGACTATATGCAGACTTTATTCATTATATAGGCCTTTGTGTAGAACTGATATAGTTCATTATTGTATTATTCAAGTCCTCAGGGAATTCCTACTCATTTCCATTGTACTTATTTTTCCCCAAGTTCATAAGAAACCACTCCAAGAGATGGAAATTGCTGCCATTACCCACGGTGCCTTGCTAGGACTGGCTTACCTACATTCCCATAATATGATTCACAGGTGAGTCAGTTTGTTTCCTCACTCAGAAACATTTCCCCAGAGGAACATACAGTGACTTCTGCAAAGACATGATAAAATGAGATGAGAGACGCTCATGTTCTCCCTTTATTGCAGTGTTTACTAATTAAGTTGTAAAGACTCATGTCTGTACTTGTTTTGTGGTTCTTGAATATCACTGTCAGGAAGTAACAACCCTCCTGTTGCACTGGTTCCTACACTATTATCTTTAATGGCATACAAACTTGATTGACATCCAACTGTGGTGCTGTATGAATCCTTTTGTCTGTTCTGTGTCATCACAAGTCTCATTGCAGACAAGGAGACCCTTATCTTCATTTTCAGACATGTATTACATTTGATGGAGACTTACTGGTGTCATATTTTGTATTTTAGTATATTAACTTTTCTCTTCATGTGCTCCCTCTCGTCATCCCTCTCTCCCCATCCAGAGATGTGAAAGCTGGTAACATCCTGCTGACTGAGCTCGGTCAGGTCAAACTGGCCGACTTTGGCTCCGCCTCCATTGCCTCACCTGCCAACTCCTTTGTGGGAACACCTTACTGGTTAGTATACACAGGACTTAAGTCATAGACATATGGTAGGGCACAGGACTCCACATCCTGAGAAAACCAACATGAAGTGGGATATTTTTGTCGGTGTATTACTTCAGTGTCAGTCCTTTTTTTCTTTTATTTGCGTAGAAATTACCAACTGTTTTGCTTAAGTTAGATGCTTTTATAGTTTTTTTTTTTTGTTGCAGGATGTGAGTTCTTCATGTTGTTGCCATCAGGCTTTCTGAATTTGAAACCCCTGAAGCCATTGTCATAAGTTACAGGACTTTAACAGCTTTATGAAACCAGCAATGTTACATATTCCATGTCTTAAAGGGACTTAGGTCTATCTCTCAGTATGGCAAGTCTATTATATAATGTTACAGAAGCTGCTGCCATAATGTCCTCTGTTGTTTTCCTCTCATATATAAATGATCAGCTCCACAAAAAATATTCACTCACACACTCTTGGCAGCTTTGATGGTGAATGAAATCATCATATAATCACTCATCATGTTAAATTCACACACAAACACAAGTTTTCACACATTTATAGAAACACACACACACATTTCAAAAACTGAGCTGCTATCACAGCATACCAGAGTCTTTAAAAGCTATGAGAGGCTTAGCAGATTATAACATTTTCATGGATTTTACCACATACTTAATAAACTCTGTGTGTGTCTGTGCGTGCACGTGTGCGTGCGTGCGTGCGTCTATGTGTGTGTGTGTGTGTGTGTGTGTGTATCTCTGTCCTCAGGATGGCCCCAGAAGTGATCCTAGCCATGGATGAGGGTCAATACGAGGGGAAAGTGGACATCTGGTCCCTGGGTATCACTTGTATTGAACTGGGTGAGCATACATCTACCTACTGGTTAAAAATATATTTATGCAGTCCTGATTTGATTAAATGTGATGCAACAAGTGGACAAAGTATATGTTTAATTTCAAATCTGCCTCATTCAAGGAGAAGCAGATTGTGAAAACTTTGGCACTAAAACATCACTCGTCCTCCCTCTCCCCCATCTATCTCTGTCTCCCCCTTCTTTTCTTCTTTTAGCGGAGCGTAAACCGCCCTTGTTCAACATGAATGCCATGAGTGCCTTATATCACATCGCCCAGAACGACTCTCCCACGCTGCAGTCCAATGAGTGGTGAGTTGAACACACTTCCCAAATATTGCTTTTCTATTTTTCCCCCATCCAGGGAGAAAATCTGGAGAGTTCAACCAAATATCAAAATTGTTCATCACATCCCTCAATTTTACATGCATAGTCAAGAACGCAGTCCAGTGATGTGATCCGTCAAACTGACAGTCCATGCCAAAAATTAGTCACTCTCTCAAACTTATTTATCCACAATCAAAATAAAAGCCAGTGAGACTGCTAATACAATACCTCCAGTCAGCTGTGAAAATTAATGCCCAATCTGATCTGGGCTCAGTCAGAGTAAGACATCCCTGTGTTAATCTGCACGACCTGTGATCCCTGCGACAGGCTTTGTGCAAGGTCACGCTCTAAGTCTCTTATGTAATTACCTGAGAAACCTCCACCAAAGAAATACTATGAAAATACCCACACCGTTCCTGCAAGGCTATAAAGCATATTTTCATGTATCAACATCAAAACAAAGTAGTGTGATTATTCTAATATTATTCTAGTAGTTAAATCTCACATTTTTTTGTTTCCCATACTAAGTAGGATGTTTCTTTGTATCCACACTCTGTGTTCTAAATGTAATATGGGAAAACAGCCTGCTTTTTGCATTACTTTATGCTGCTCTCAGCCTTACAGCTCATGACTGTGGATGCTAATAGATTCTCTAGAGACTCTCCTTCCAGACATCAAAAAAACTTAAAGCAATTTAATTTAGGCCAGCAGGTTTTAAACAGCTCTTGGCTGTCTCTTTGCAACACCAGCCCATCCCACAGTGTTGGAAAAAGCACCTTTTTTCAGTCAAGACTGGTTGTCCTACTATAAAACATCATCAAATTTGACATTTTCATGTTAATTCAGCTCATAAATTAAGAAACTGTATGTGCCATTGTTGATATCTGCTGATACAGAATATCTCTGTCTGTCAATATGCTTTTTATGTAAAGAAATTAAACTGATTTGGTTCTTATTTTTTACAGTTGTGTCACACACAAACACACTAATAACATAATGGGTGTTCATTGTTGCTTTGAGGATTAATTAGTCTATAAACAAATGATTTAGGCTAGCTGGAGCATGAATGTTAATACTTAGACTGTACCACAATACCATTGCTATTTGATCATTTATATTCTCGACAAATAATCCATGAACACATTCTGTATAGTATCTTCTATATTAGCTATAAGATTCAATCAGTATAAGCTTTATTAACCTGGAGATAAATGTCGAGGTAATGGAGGAATTTGGTAGGAAACAATGGAAACTTGGGCTCAGCAGAAAAGAGGATGTATACTGAGCAGTATAAATGTGTAGAGAGGTAGGTGAATTAAATTGGCAAAAATGGTGTAAAAGGACACTAGCAGCAATTTAGCCAGGCAGCGAAATATTCCACTGCTCTTCTGAGCTGCTGTGGCCACAGCTCACACATCGCATATGAGGTGCGATTGTCATGGGGGGAAACAACACTCATGAAATATTAACCTTATGTTTGATGTTCTCCCTATAATTCACCTTTGTGTGCTTCACTCATGCTGTCACTCCCGTTGGTATAAAAGTGAATGACGTGTTTGAGGTCCTAGGCATGCAGAGTCGTGCAGGTGTTTGTTTCTTGTAATATTTTGCAATAATCTGTATCTCCTGCACAGCCGAGGCAAGTAGCTGACTGTTGCTCTCTATCTGCCTCAGCGCAGCCTGAGGGCATCAGTGGCCTTCCTGTGTCTTCCACCCAAGCTCTGAGTTAAATAAGCGTTCATTTTTTTACACTTTACAAGAGAGCGTGTATCGCGGGCTCTGACAGAAATCAAGCAATGAGAAACAGGAGGCAGGGGGAGTCTTTTAAGTTAGAATTTGCAGCCTATGACTGTGCATGGAGATCGCCTGTTGTAAAATTAGCATTGGTTTCTAACATCGGGCTGAAGCGAGCGAGTGTGTCGGGCGGCGCAGGGTTGTGGTATTTTTGGAGGAGCTCCAGCGGCCTGAGGCGTTAGCAACATCCCGCCAGATGAGACTAGTAGAGACATCAGCTCCATAGTGTTACTTCACTACACAAACACAAGAGCGCACTGTATACACATTGGCTTGACATACCTTGGCTAACCACAGAGGACATGAGATGTTAGAGGTTAGGTGGAGCTAGGTGGTGGAGAGGTGCTGGACTGTTGCACTCACTGACCCCGCAATGACCCCGAAAGTGTATATACTGTCAAAATCCTAAGTAGTATCATGGGCTACTTTATCTTAACAACCCATAGCAACAATTTAAACACCGTGTTACATATAATGTGTTATCAAGAGCATATTTTTAGATCAGAGTCAGTAGCGCAGTGTTCCACAGCTCCAGTGGCCTATATCTTTATTGCTCCACATATTTACATAACCCATATATGATTCATATATGGGGCTACACTGAGAGATTACAATGGATTGCTGGGGTTTAATTCATTGATATGGTAAACACAGCACAACAGAAGAAGAGATTACTCATCACGTTATTCATTGACAATAAGTGCAGTAGGTGTGGCTTAAAGTAGCCTATCATTAGATTGTCACTGCTGTTAATGCTTTACTTACTCTGATTTAAGTATGTCTGACTGAGAAGGGGAATCTATAACCTCTCATCTCACTGTCCTCTTTACCCAGGTCTGACCCCTTCCGGAGCTTCGTCGACTACTGCCTACTGAAAATTCCTCAGGACAGACCCTCGTCAGGGGAGCTGCTAAGAGTGAGTGGGCTTCCTCTGTAATCCTTCCAGCTGTGACCTCACTTCCTGTCTCAGTCAGTCTCCGAGCCATGCGAATGAGTCACTCCCACCCACCCACGGCTCCCTAATATGCAAGCAGATACACAGTGTATTCTTCAAACGCAGGAATCAAGCACCCCGCTGAAAACTGCTTATGGGGTCCAACTGATATAGGTTTTTAAATGCTGTTTCTACCCATCATACATACAATTAGAGTGTCTTTGTTTTTGCATGCAAGAAAATATGCAAAATTAGAAGCATTTTAGAAATGCTCCATTCTTTTCTTCATTTTATTTTTTTTTTTACAAAAGAACCTTATCTCAAGACCTACTTGCGTGGCTTTTCTGGAGTTTTGAAAAAGACAAGTAAATGGTTGAGGCTTCAAAAAGAAGACACTGAAACGTGGCCTGAGGAATAGAGATAGGAATTGTTTTGTGTAACTATTTCCAAGGTCAAGAAGGAATCTTCAAGCTAAAAATTTGATAATTTTGTCACGTGTCTCCACTGTCATCTGACAAAAGAAATGCAAAATTGCATAACAAAGAGATGTAGTTGCAAGTCAGTCTTTATGATGACATCTTTTCATGCATTTCACGCATACACCCAAAAACCACAGCGAACATACACAGTGTTAATCTATGTATATTCTTTGTGTTTCCCGTGTAGTTGAGGAGTTGATCTTGTTGTTTGTGTGACCAACAGGTAATCCTATTGGTCCACTAAGAGTTTTATGTTCTTGGTGATCACACTCAACGGTGCGGTAGCCCAAGCAGCAGCTTTCACACCTGCCTCACCTTAGGGAAGGTGGGAGGTTAGGTAGCAGTTAGATGAGGGGCTCTGGACTGTCGTCAGGATAGGATCTCTTCCCAGCACCCCTGACCCAAATCCTGTCCGAAAAACCATTAAAGAGGGATAAGTACCAAACAGACTTTGGATCAGTGTCGAAAGGGCTGCTTTATGTCGAAGGGCTTTTTGGGGTTTGGAGTGTAGCTTATGATTAATACCCCACTTTCCCCTCTCAGAGACATACACACATTCTCTCTCTCTATCTCTATCTCTCCCCCTCCCTCCTCTCTCTCTCTCTCTCTTCCTCTCTTCCTCTCAGTGTGCACCCACACACACATACATACACACAGGCACACGCCCCTCCAAGCTCTTTAAAGGGGAAATCAGGTCACTAATCTGGGGGCCTTGAGCTATCAGCTTCAGGTTAAACACACTCTCTCCCTGTATACCTCGTTCAGAGTAATAATAATTATAAAAATAATGAAATAATAACCGCTCGGTGACATACTCCCATAAGTACTGCACAGTTAAAAATAGCTTTGTGTGTTATTTGGTTTTGGTTGTATTTTTTTAATCCCATAATTTAACTAGCAAACCACAGATAACAACCGTTTCCCAGAGGACAAGAGGGTGTGTTCACATTTATTCTTTTTACCAACCAACAGTCCAAAACCAAAAGACACCATGACGTTAATAATAATCATATGTGATGAAATGCATTTAAGATCTTAAAGTGATGAAACTCAACCGAGTAAATCTGGTAGAAGAGGCTGGTGATGCGACGGTGTACTGCACATAGAGGGAAGGGACTGAAGATGCTATGAAAATGCTGTCACTTCTTCTTAACACCACCTTTATAATGAGCAAAAATCCTGGAGATAAGTTCTCACAGGTCGATGGGACGGGGGTGGCCAACCACCCACACTCTGTAGGTCCATCAGAAAACGGGACAAATCACTCTCATCTCTATTTTCAGAGCGTGATGTCATTCCCCTGTGTCCTGACTAACCCATTACACCAGCATCTGTCACATGGAGAGGGAGGTGTGCAGAGAAAAAGAGCTGGGAAATGGACCTAAAAATATATTTTTTTTCATACAGTATATTATGTATATTTTAGTCCAGTACTCTGGCATTGAGTACATTTCAGCCATTTAAGCACACAATATTTTATGAATGAGAGTGACTAAGAGGAGGTGTGAATATGAGTGTGTGGTCGAGTGGGTGGAAGTGCAGGGGAGAGATGTTGTGTTTTTGTTTTTATTTTTATTTCATCTTGATGTCAGTACATTGCCTAAAAATACGAAAATAAAAAACAACTACACACACACCCTCAACCGCCCATTCCTACCCCCATGCCACCAGCCCCACCCACCCACTCTGGCCTGCTGATTATGTAACAATCTAAATAATTACATAAATGCATAATGGCCTGGCTTCCACCAAATTGCACCTGCGTCAAATTACAAAAAGGTCGGTCCCTTACAGTAGCACTGTTTGCAGCTTAGAAATGGGATTTTAAGTTTCACCAAACAGTTTAGTGTAAGACTGTGTGAGGAAATATCATCAAAAAGTCGTGTTTTCATAAAGATAATCCTGTTGCTATTGGTCTTTAACTTTCTTGTTGTAGGAATTTGGCTACGTTTGTTAAGAAATGTCAGGTGGCTAATATACAGTAGTGTGTATACATGTGGCTCCAGATATGGTTATGAAATGATGATTGAATTAATTTTTCTTTACAGACAGGTTAATGTTTGTAGGCCCTCCAAAAAAAACAGAGAAAATCCAGATTAAAAGACTGAAACCTCTCAATTAATTACCAGCGTATTACTCATCGGTTGTTTCTGTTTCTTGCTATGATTGAATTGAAGCTGTCATTAACTTGGTGCCAAGGCAAATACAGTTAAGACATTATTTTTTGGAAAGAAGAGGATTAAGAGTATTTGTGAAAATCGATTTTTATGGACAATCTTACACAGATCCCATGTGTTCAGTGCACTGGAGGATGTAACTGGGACTCCCAGGACCCAACCTACAGGCGCCCTCTAGTGATAGTCCCAGTCGTGGTGCTTATTGAAATAATACACTGGGTGAAAGAAATTAAATTTCCTTTAAAAAAAACAATTTATAAGTTCTTTAAGAACATCAGCGTACCATGTGAAAGCTTTAAGGTCCTAAAGTCATATCATAGTTTTCATATTTACTGAGAAGTAACTAAAATTTAAATTTCCTCCATCTTTCCAGAAAAGACCACCTTTTTGTTTGACTTTACTTCTCATATAAATGTTTATTGTTTGCTGTTAATATATTTAAATTATTAGTTTAAACTGGTTTAAATTGTCATTTGTAGTCTATAACGTTTACATAATAATGTTTTTGTGAAAAAATAGAAATACAATTGTTTTTGAACATACACACTTTTCAAAATTGCTACTAAGCTATTTTAGAAAATAAGTCATTAGCATTAACTGAAATCAATCATTTATCATCCATAAATTATGGTATATAGACTAAATGTAATTCTTCAAATCAGATTACTGTAATCTAATTGTTCCCACCCTCTGTCCATCTTTAAATAATTTCTGATCCAACTGACTAACTCACTTTCTCCCTCTTGTTCTCTCACCAGCATGATTTTGTGCGTCGGGAACGATCGCCGCGCATTCTCATTGACCTCATCCAGAGGACCAAGGATGCGGTGCGTGAGCTGGACAATCTGCAGTACCGCAAGATGAAGAAGATCCTCTACCAGGAGAAACACAACGGGCCCATGGGGGAGAGCCAGGAGGAGGAAGAGGTGGGAGGAAGTCGGAGAGGGAAGAGGATAAGGGGGAGTCTCAGTGGAAAAGAGATAATACAGAGATGAGAATTATAGAGTTTGTCTGGAGTAACACTTGAAGTAGGCAAGTAGAGAACAAAGGGTTAAAAACATGAAACCAGTTGGGCTCCATTTAAATTCTGATCAGAATCCTCTAACTTTCACCTCAGAGAGAAGTCTGTCATCAATTTTCAGTCCATCCATAATACACAATAATTCCACAATCCACATCCATAATATTTTTTAAGATTTAAAAGATTAATTGTTTGGTCTCTAAAATATCTGAAAATATTGAAAAATGTCCATCACAAGCTCCTCTTGTAATGAGCAAAGGCTGTTTCTTCAAATTTCTTTGTTGACCCAACAGTCCAAACCCATAAGGTGTTCAGTTTATAAGGATATTAAACAGAGGGTATCAGGAAATCTTTACATTTGAGAAGCTGGACATTTGTATTGCATTGCAGTGAGGGAGGTTTTCCCTTAATTTGAGTCAACTAACAGAGGATCTCAGATTCACAGTACAAAGGGAGAGGACAGGCTTCATAGTCTGAAGTGATGTTATAGAAGTCTTCTGCAGCCGCCATAGCCTGACATTGAGATGAAATGCCCCATAGCTGACCTGGCCTGAGGCAGCATGAACAGGCATGGACAGCCAGCAGCCACAGTAGTGTCATCCTACACCACGTGACGCAATTCAGAGCAGCCACCAGACATCACTGCAACAAGACACCGCTGAAGACCTGCAGTCCCAAACCTTGCTTTCTGGTTTCAGGGGAAGATGCAGTGCATGTGATTATAGCATCCTGATGCTGACAAGTCTGTTATTGGAGACTTGACTGAATTGTCTGTTGTTTGATTCCCTTTATCTGTCATGTACACACACTCAAGTGGACTTCGAATCTGAAGACATCTCAGTCAGACCGATGTGCGTTAACATAAGCATTGACACAGGTGAATGATACAGACACGTACACATCTAAACAATTAGAGGTTAATAGGCAATTTAGAATGACTTTGACTCTAATGCAATCCAGAGGTCATTAGTTATTTCCCTGTGTTAGGGTGACTGTTTAATGATACAAGTTGGAGAGCCCTGTGTATATTAGAGTGATGGACATATGAGTCTCATCTCTGCACAATTGCAGGACTCTTGAGAGCTCATTTGTGGAAGCGTGTCTTAATGAATATGTGTGGATGTTCACTTGCAGGACAGCGAGGCAGCCAGCTGCAAGATGAACAGCCTGGGCAGCAACCACTCCATCCCCAGCACCTCGGTCAGCACGGGCAGCCAGAGCAGCAGCGTGAACAGCATGCAAGAGGTGCTGGACGACAGCTGCTCAGACATGACCATGATGCACCCCCAGGACTACAGCAGCACCCTGGACTCCTCCCCGCACACCAAGAAGGTAAAGGTCAGGGGTGAAGGTGGGGTGGTGGGAGGTGGGTGGTGAGTATAAGGAGCTGGATGACGGAGTAAAAGTCACATTATCCAAAACTTGAGCTGGAAACTGGAAAGCAGTGTGAGCAGCTCTCAGTGGCTCCCAAAATCTTTTGTCTGATGAGATGAGCTCAAGTGCCACTTCACTGACACCACCTGTCATGTTCCAAATATGTTCATCTGAGTGTATTTTAAACTGGACGTATTTTAACAGTATTGATAATGGAAAAAACTGGATATTTTTACAATTTATTTTTTCATACATTTTCACACTTCTTTTCTAAGAAGATATATTTCTGCCTCTCTGCATGATTGTATCATAGTTTTCATAAACTCCTAAATTGCAGCATGCAACATTAGGGTGGTGAGAGTGAGAGGCATGTTCCACAGTGTGGTATGAATAAATAAATCACATCTTCACTGCGCCATACCTTAATGTCAGTCAAACAAAAAGACAATAACCTAAATAAAGTAAATAACCTATGAAAATGGCAGAGTTAAGACATGGGTTAGATATCAAAATAAAGACATGATGATGTCATACCTTTAGGGTGCTGCTATTGGAAAAAAAATGCCCTGTCACAACAGATCAGCACAGGCAAAACACAATAGGACACTTTGAAAAGCTTGCACTGTTCTGCACTGCTGTGTTTTTGGATGACAGGGACCAAACAATATAAATATCGTCTCCCACAGCCACCTGCAGAAGAAGGGGTGCTCAGTTTTGGTGCCCTGGGCAACTCAGCTTTGTGATAAAAATGTATCTACTTTTTATAACGTCCACCTGTAAATGGACAGGTGTTATACTGGTTACAATGGCCTTAGTTTGATAGTTACACTTTGTTAGAGCCAAATAGTGCTCTAACAATTAAAATTATATGGTGATGCTCCATGATGCACTTTTATATCACTAGCACTAAACCACTATATATTTACAATATATATGACCAACCAGTGACAAATTAAAGGAAAAACCTGAAAATGAGTGGAGACTCAGGATGACAGTGCCCCCATCCATAGGTCACGAGGGGGTCACTGAATGGTATGACCTCCTCGGAGTATGAAAATGGTGTGAATCATACGCTATGGCCTTCACAGTCACTCAGTGGTTCAATCAACCAGGGCCTCATCTGATATAGAGACAAATAAATGAACACGCCCTGACAACTTTTTACTTTTTCCCAATAATTGTCTTCTTATTTGATATGCTGAGGTAGTACTCTTGCAGAAGTGAACACTTTTCCCAAAATGCCATGCACCTAGGTTTCTAAGAATTGACTTCCTCAGACAGTACATAAAAGACAGCATGCATTATCAACAAATGCCATATTACTAGTACAGTCACTTCCTTTCTGAGGTAATAACTGTGCTCCAGAAATGAAAAGGGCACATGGCTCCATGCAAACATCCTCTGGGTTTCTCTCACTGTTTTCAAGAGTATTCTTAATCCCCTCCCCCCTGAAACCATGGAAACCATCGACACAGTGTTCGCTGTTTGGCAGATTGCTTTAAGTTCATCACCGACACTGTTCACACTTCAAGAACAAAGGCTGTGTACACATGTCGACACACACACTCCACACAAATTCCCCTCTTACAACTCTGTCATCCTGCACGCTTACACTCCCACATTCAGCACACACAGGTCAACACAATGCCAACACAAAATCTCATATGACTTAAAACTCTGTGAAGAGAGGGCTGTCACTGCTCTGTCATTCTCTTTCTTCATCTGCTCTTTGTATTTTGACAGTGTATGAATAAGGACGTCACTGCATGAACAGACAGCCAGTGTGTTGTTTCAAGTTCAGGGGCTGAACTGAGAACAAATGAAAGTGACACATATTGTTTTCAGATGCTGATGAAGATCCCTCCTCACATAAATCAAGTCTTTGGTCCCAGGGCTCCTGAAAGTGTTCACTCACTTTTTAATTGAAGGGGGGTTGAGTGTTGACATTTCCTCATGTTTTGCAAGGTTACAGTTGACACAGATTTAGCAAATGCTGAAAATTCCTTTTGATTTTTGGATGTTGTGTGAATAAAATCAGTGGGGGATTTTGTTATTTAAAGAGTTTTAATACTGTCGCACCTTTGAGTGAGTTAAAATCCACATTTTTCACCTTCGTTTTTATGCCTTACTCACTTCAGTGCCATTTGTTCTGGTATTATTTTAGATGAAGATAATTCTGTGACTTAATGACTGACTTTAACCTATTTACCTTTTCTCCCTTTTGTGTTACACACAGGACCATCAGTACAACTGGGACGATGGGATCCACAGGGACCACCGGCCAGAGCTGAGGCCGGCCTCCTCTGACAAGAGCAGTCAGGCCCAAAATTACAAGAACCAGGGCCGCTTTGCCACCATAAAGTCAGCCTCTCTGGTAAGTACAACAAAACTCTTCCATCTTTTCTATTGTTTTTTTTCTTGTATAGAGCCTTAAATAGGATCACCCCTCTTCAGGATCATTAATTTGTGGAGCTTGCTTGTGGAGAAAAAAATGTGTTGTTTTGAAAGCCAAAAACAGGAAAAAAACTACTTCTTGTAGAAGCCAAAATCTGATTCCAAGTGTTACGTTTACACTGCTGCAGCATGTGAGGGCACAGAAGAGGCATTTTTTGGTTTCTCTGTGTTAAAACCTGTCAATCATTGTGAAGGACATTGAGTGTGATGTAATGTCTCTCTGCTGAAAAAATGTGGTGTGGGTTCATGTTAGGTGCACGAGCATGATTCTCCTCTGGCTTTGCTTCTTTACTCCAATCTCTTTCTCTATTTGTTTGCTATTTATTCTTTCTTTACTGAAATGTCTTTACTTCCTCTCGTTATTTTCATTTGTATCCATCTTCACCTCTCTCTATCTCTTTGTTTTGACTCTCCAGTTTTGTCCCATTCTCTGCCACCGATCTCCATTTCTCCACTGTCATTCCTTTCATTCATCTCACTCCTTTTGTTTTCCCCTCTTGCACTACGCTTTGCATTACCACTCCCCTCCGTCCGCCCTCTCCTTTTATTTCTCCCTCTCCTGCACTTGATAATACATCATTCTCAGATCTGACTCAATATTCTGAGTTGAAGGGGGTGGAATTTTCTCTCTCTCTCTTTCTTTCTCTGTCTCTCTATCTCTCTCTCCCTCCCTGTCTGTTGTCATGGAAACCGGCTCTAGTAACTAGTAAGTAGTTGTGGTGTTGTGTGCGAGCGTGTGTGTGTGTGTGTGTGTGTGTGTGTGTGTGTGTGTGTTTACCGATCCATGACCCAGTGGTTTTAATTGTGAGCCCCTTCTGCTGTCAGGTCTTAAACCAGACATTAGAGGACATGAATAAGGAAGACGTGTGTGTCTCCGGTTGTGTGTGTGTGTGTCCTTGCTGTCCTTGAACAGTACATGAACCATTGATAGATCATGGCTGTGTGTGTTATTCTGTTGACCAGCCGTGTCTTTCATCCGTATTCACACACCACTAGAGACTCCTTGTGTTTTTTTTGTCAATCTTGCAGTATGAATTTCTTATGACTCGCAGTGCTATAGACATTGATAGGATCTGTATGAGTCCATGTGGAAGTACTGCATTTCCAGTCTACACCATCAAAGTTTTTTGGGCTGAAAACAGAAACGTGTCAAAAACTGAATTTCTCAAATTCCAGAATGAGGCAACAAATAAAAAGAATCCACTCTGAAATATCAACATGCACCTTTCATTTCTTGACTAATGTTGTGCTTTTCCTCCTTGTAGTCAAAAAAAGACCTAACATAATGTCAGTTCTCTATCACACATTCACGTCACTGGGGGGAAACACTCAGCATTATCTTCAGAAGCCTCTACATCATTGGTTCCCAACCTTTTTGGCTAGTGAACCTTTAAAATGAAGCAATGTCGACTTGTGACCCTTTATCACTGGTTGTGTATCTGCCTCACAATGATTGATTATCTTTATTGTTTAACATGTATGATTTTGGCCTGAAAATATAAAAGTATCAAGTAAGTCAACAAAACTGTAATTAATTTTAATGTAACTCATAATTGAGTAATATTATCATAAAGGTTCTAGCTCATATTAATGATTTTCCTCATTATTTTGACATATTATCCCATGATTATTAGAAATGTGCTACCTTGCCACTAACCTAGGTAGCACAAGCTAGCTACTAGCTGTGTTGATGTACCATAGCTGCCCTGACCCCAGTAAAGATGTACCAGACTTTCCTCTCAGACTTTCGTCCTCTCAAGCTACTCAAAGCTTCTTTAATAAGAGAGATAAGACATGATGCTAAGTGGGGAGACAAGAAAGATTTTGTTCCCACGCTAACAGTGTATGGTGAAAATAAACCTGCCTCTTCCTTGCTTTACACAAGGAGGTTATTATGGTGAGACACGTCACTCACAGAGAGCAGCAGTTACAGGACAAGTAACTTAAAGTTTTCTGATGTAGAAAAAGACAGATAAGTGTATTCTGCTGTCCTCTACTTGAAAAGGAAAAGAAAATTCTTCCCTCTCCCCAGCTCTTGCTTTTCCTATCATCCATCTGTTCTTTCACATTACAGAAACATTGTCAGCACACTACAGAGTTCTAACGCTTACATTCCTGTTTAAAACTGTTTTGGCTCATTGTAAGTTGCTGTGGATTAAAGTCAAACTCCAATGTAAGCAGCTGAGGTGGCACACACTGCGTCGGCAGCTCTGTGTAACTGAGGCTGTGTTGAAAAGAGGCGGCATCGTGTAAACCACAGTATCTCTGTCGTGTGATAGCGCTGGTCCTGCCCGCCGGCGCTGAAAGAGATGACATCATCTTTTTCTGCCGAGTGCAGACGTCCTCAGATTGGCCTCGACTCGCTGAGACTGGAATCAGCAGGTAGACAAAGAGAGAGGAAGAGAGAAGAATTGGGGGTCCAGATGGTGAGGGGTGATGGATCGCCAGAGAAGGGACAGACCGGAAGATGGATAACAGGAAAAGAGAGATCATGAACACGTAGAATAGATTAAAAAAGGAAAAAATAAAAAAAACATACTGCTAGTTATAAGGTGTAGAGGGTACATCAGAAACACAAGTATGAAAATTCCAGAGTGAGAAATTTGTTCATATATCAAAAAGACAACGGAGGAAATCATGGTGATGGAGGGAAATTCAAAAAGATTAAAGGGTGAATGAAATGAAAGAGCGTGGTAGCAGGAGAAGGTGAAGACGTGGTGGAGGACACAGGCTGCAGATATCGGAGGGATAAGAAGGACAGATGGAGAGAAGGACAGATAAGCAAACAGAGGTGAAACAAAAGAGCGGTGCAGATTGAAATCTGGATTGACAAAGAAGGACAAGGGTTTGAGAGAGTAGAGCAGAGAGTATGATCTGATGTTGGAAAACATGGAGAGAAAAGGAACAAGAGAGAAGTAAGGGGTAAAGCTGAAGAGAAGGACAGATAAAAGATATGGCAAGAAAAAGGAAAGGAAAGAGAGCAGGATGAAAAACGATCAAGGGAGATGTGAGAAAAAGGATGAGGAAGGAGCGAAATGGCAAAATGAGATAGATGGAAGCGAGAAAGGAGAATGAATGTGACACAACCAGTAGCGAGTGAGAGGGAGGGCAGGGGTTATTATAGGTCAGATGAAGTAACCGACTGAAGTGTGAAGCAGCGTGAGAGACAAACATCGTTGTAAAATGTTTCACCTCATCTGCAGCTCGATTCGTCTTCAGCTCTCTGTTGCAGGTTGTCAGCACGTCAACAAAAGTGCAGCGTTTAAGATGCGTCAAAACATGCACTTCCCCATCAGTCAGCTGTTTTTGCCAACAGTTGAAGCTTATAGCTCATAGCAACATGCTTTATTTGTATCTGCTGCATAGTTACACAGCAGAAAAGGGTTAAGAGACTTATTGCGGGTAAATGTGAGAGGTTACAGTTAAACCAGATGCATTTGCATTTGCATCCCTTTTTGAGGCCCAGCAGATATATGAGAATACCGAGCCCCTCACATTTGTGCATCTACAGGAAAACAGGACAATAAATGAGGGTCTGTAGAGGCTTTTTGCTTCCCCTCTTTAACCAGATGACTTCACCATATGTTGCTATACATCTGTAGCAACATTCAAAGTGCAGCCATTTCTTCTTTTTTATATGTTGTATCTGACAAGAGGCCAGTTGAAACATTGTACTTTTCTTAATGTAAGAAGGAAGAACATTACAGTGTTGTAAGTCAAGCCAAAGAGCTGCTCATAAGTATTTTATCTATATATTTTTAACGCTTTTTAAAGACTCTTTATGATAATGTATATTTGAAAATTGTGCTGGCCCTGGTTGGTCATCGAGGAGCAGAGCTGGGGTCAATTCATGTTCACGGACACCAGACACCACAGCTCAAACTGTCTGTAGCTATTAATCTAATACAAACAAACATGCAAGAGGACAATTTGTGAATGCTCTCCCTACTTAACAACCACCAACAGGACAGCAGCTCTTCTATTCACCAAATCATGCCCTTTCAGTATGACACTAAATTTATTTAAGACAGACCAACTGCAAAATAAGCAGAATAACTACATTCAGCTGCTTAATTCCCACTGATCTCACTGGTACATTCACCTTTAGCCTGCATGCCCCCCTACCCCTACCCCCACCCCTCTCAGCCCCCCGCCCCTCCGCTCTGTGAATATGATCTCCTTTCCAGTCCCTGAGCCTTGTGTGAAAGAGGCATCACATGGACGTGACTTGGCCCTTTGTGGCACAGCATGCAGGGTGGCAGCAAAGCAAGTGACTAGGATTGGGAGTGCTATTACAGTAGGGGTATTGATTCAACACAGATTAAAGAGGAGGGAGCTCAACCTCCATCTATTTCCATGCCAACCACCCCCTCACACCCCCTTCTCCTTCTAGATGCTCTTACTTTACTTTTCATTATTTCAATTTTTCCCCTTCTAACTCTCTCCCTGTCACTCTCCATCTTGCTGTTTCTCCTTTGCATCACCCCCCTCCCCTCATCTCTCTGCCTGCTCCTCTCTGACTCTACCCCCCCCCCTTTCCAACTTTTCTCTCACTCTTTCTCAATGAGGTATTCATGTGACCCACCTGCTGTCCGCCGCTTAGCGTTAGCCCAACTAAAGAGACCGCTCTTGTGCTCTTGTTTGCCCGCAGAGTTGGCCTGCTCATTCATAGTTTCACACGCCTGCCCGACCGCTGCGTGCCCAGGCGCGAACCAAGGAGATAGGGAGAGGGGGTCCTCTTCCAGTAAGACGGGGTCTCAGGGTGGCATCGGCGCTCAGACAGGGTTCCTGTCGGGCAATAGGATGCTGCACAAGGTTCCTGGATGCTGGTGCACTTGGCTAAAGTAGCCATCATTGTTTGGCCTGAGGGATTCAGTGGAAGTTATGAGAAGATGCGGAGCGAGTACTACCTAGATGTGGAGAACCTTTTGTTACTCAGGTTGTGTGTCAGGTGTTGGTTTTGCTTAAAAAAATGTGATATTTCTGTTAAGAAATTCAATGTAGTCTTCAATTAAATATTATGTGGTGTTTTAATTTTTCTGTATAGTTTGTAGTTTCTGTATAATTTTTCTTTTTGGTATAGTTTTTCTTTTTTTTTCATTTGCTTAAAACACTTTTTCAGATCCTGTTTGTTTCCTGATCTGTGCAGTGCTATGTATGTGCGATGGTCAAATGAAAGAGCTTTTGTTGGGGTCGAGGGGTAACTTCATCTAAAGGGATTTGACTGTATTTCTTTCTTAAGTCTTAATTTCCCATCACTCGGTTGAAACCTTTTAACTTTTTAAGTTGCAGACTGATTGCAGCAGCTGAACTGTAATACCTCACAGTATTGAAAGAATTCTGTTTTTAGCTCTTCTTTGGAAAGATAGCCTGGGATGAATCGTTACTGCATAATTTCAAAGGACAGGTGACAGGTTAAGTGTTGCTGCTTGGTTGCAATGAATGTTTGAAACCCTTTTATCTCTTTTCTATCTTAAATAATGGTTTTTTCAGTCTGATGAAAAAAATCAGATATTGCAGCGCTCACATCTCTAAACTTCTCTTTTCCACAAGGTGACAAGCAGATCCATGAGCATGAGCAGGAGAGCGAGCTGCGGGAGCAGATGTCGGGCTACAAGCGCATGCGCGCGGCAGCATCAGAAGCAGCTGATTGCCCTGGAGAACAGAAGCCTGAAGGCCGAGATGGACGAGCACCGGCTCAAAGCTTCAGAAGGAGGTGGAGACGCAGGCCAACAACGCCTACATCGAGCTGGAGAAGCTGGCAAAACGCCATGCCGTGCAACCGAGAAGGAGGTGGGATTTGTTGGGGGGTTTTGGGGGGGGTTGGGTTATAGGGCATGAGTGGAAGCATGAGCGGATGCATAATGTACAGTAACCCCTAAGTTATTTCACAAGATGATCACAGCGGCCTACATGTACCATGCAACAATTGGCTAGAGGATAAGGTTTGCTTTGGAAAAACAGTGGAGGAAATGACTGTTGAAGTTATTTGATCATGTGTTTGCTGGGAGGAAAAATGTTTATTGTTTGAACCATGAAGCTCCAACTTCAGACTTACACTGACCACTAAGGAAAGTTTTAGTTAAGACTTGAACAACTGCTGCCACCAATGATACATATGATGAAACACAAGGGCAGAAGTGGGTCCAAGAATGTCACGACCTCTGAAAAACAAGCTGCATATCTCTGTGATTAGCACACAGCGTGCTGTAGCAGCCAGGGAGATAGTATATCTGTACATATAAACCAGCATGTTCCCTCAACAGCAACATATAACACACCACTGTCACATGTGAGATGTGGGGCTCGGCTAAACCAACCGGTTATCCATGTGTTTTCTTACAGTAGTGTTTATCATGACATGGAAATAGGTTTTCTTGTAGCAAGTAAATCTGCCATGTTTGATATTTTTATGCAAAGTCATTTTTCACTGAACGTCCTAATAAATTGACAGAAAGTGACATGCAAAACCTTTAACTGGTCACGTTGTAATTTACAGGACAAACATGTGAAGGCGCTAACATGAGAATAAGGGCTACAATTAATATATTATTTTCATTAGGATTAATCTCTTAGATTATTTTCTTGATTAATCTTTTCTAAAATTGTTTAAAATGAGAAATATTGAAAAAAAGGCTTTGAGGATTTATATACTTGCAAAGGGAATATAATGTTTCTTTTTCCACTTGCAGTCACAAACCAGATATTCTGTTTACAATGATATAGAAATGCAATCATCACGATGCGAGAGTGGACGAGATAATCAAATGTTAATCGTGTGTTTATCGAACATAATCTTGAAATCTAGCTGGTAAGCTTTTTAGCGTGGTATCAATAGCAAATTAGTGATTGCTGTTATTTATTAGCACGGTATTCGTTGTGTTCACGCGTCATAGTATATTCAGAATGAGAACTCCATGCTAACAACTCCTCGCCCCCTGTTTTCCTCCCGTTCATGTGCGCCCCCCCCCAAGATGAAGACAGCGTTGGCGGATGAGAAGAAGTTCCAGCAGCAGATCGTGGCCAGCAGAAGAAGGAACTGACACCTTTCTGGATAATCAATAAGAAGCAGTACAAACTCTGCAAGGAGAAGATAAAGGAGTGTGTCCATTTGTTGCTTTTCCTTTTTCCTCCTCGGGCGAGCTCTTTGTACGCCTCTCTTGTGTGGTGACACACGGTCCTGTATGCTGTTTACTGTTGAATCAGCCCTCCTCCACAAAAAACATGCAATTCAGTACCTCCAAAGTGGTCTTTTTGGAAGTTGTGTTGAGTCACTCAGCCTACTCACTATGTACTACACATGTATATACACACAAACGAGGAAACCCACAAATCCATACGCACAGTGTAGCATTTATGTGCTCCACAACCTTGAAACTGAGTCCAGAGAATACTCCTGTGGGCTGGAAGTGTGATACACTGTGTTTTCAGTTACAAGATAAGTGACCAAAATTAGGTCAGCGCAGTTAAAAGAAGCGTCGCTGGCAGGGAGAGATATTTCCCAACCAACTGAGGGCTATAACGAATTAGACACCACTGAGAGCGGGGATCAGACCTCGTGTGTTTAAGTGCATTAGCGCGAGTTGTAGATTACTTAAAGCCATGAAAGAGAATGAGAACTCATACTGAGGAGGGATAGATTTGGCTGAATTATCCTTTTTTTTTTCCAAACCCTTCTGGCTCTGAAAGTCAGCTGTTAGTTCAATGACAGAAGGTCAGATGGAGGTTTGGCGTATGCTCTATGAACACTTGATAATGTGGGCTTGTGTAGAGACTCTTTCTTCCACAGTCAGAAACATGCACATATAATACAAATACACACATATCCACTGATTTAGACTAATCCCTCAAACTGGATTAGTTCCTCACCCACTGCCCATGATGGGACAGCCCAAACTTATATGGACAAATAAAGCTTAAACAACAGATAAATTACCCAAGCCAAAATGTCAAAAATCTACCCGTCACAGTTCACGTTAACTGACGGCCTTTAAAAAACTGAACCATCCATTGTCCTGTACTTGTAAAAACAAACGCCTCTCACAATTCCTCTGCTGTGAACTTTCACACCCGACTCAGGAGATGAACGAGGACCACAGCACACCCAGAAGGAGAAGCAGGAGCGCCTGTCAAGCACAAGGAGAACAATGCAGCATTCCCAGGCCGAGGAGGAGGCCCATCTCCTGGCCCAGCAGAGGGTTTTTCTATGACAGGAACTGCCGCGCCTTCAAGCGCAAAAGTGATGAGTAAGAGGCACGACTTGGAGCAGGAACAGATCGAGAGGTGTGGAGGACGTACATCCTGTGATTCAATAAGTCATAAGTTTAAATTGATTTGGTTGTTTTGTTTAATTGTTACAATATACAACTCAAGTTTCATATGTCCAGTTTTGAGTTTGAATTGAAGTTAAATCCCTGTTTATTTAGTTGCATTGTGTTGTGAAGTTGGTGTGAACAGGTGCCAATGTGATTGGATAACCAAAATGTTTTTTCTCAGGCAAACAGCAGTGGTGTCCTTAATAACTCGCAGCCATTGTTCAGTAGATCTGTGAGGTGTTTCCTATTAACTATAAGAAGATTATTACAAAGTAAAGCAAGGCAGCAATGTCAATACATCTGAAAAGCTGTTGTGCAAATACTGGAGGAAGTTTTAGGAGGTCAACAAGATTTCCATGGAAAATACTCAAAACTCGGAGTCCATGTTATGATGATAGTTGTAATGTTTTTTGGTAAACAGAAAAAGGAGGTGTTCTTAATCTGAAAATTAATGTAGATTTAATCCAGTGATTATTTATTCATTTTCTCAAGATGTTAATAATAGCAAAACATGTTTCTGGGCTTAAAAAAACAAAGAAGAAAATGTTTTTCTACAAGTGAAGAATATGAATGAGTAATTGAATTGCCTACTGCAAGTCATCCATAGCCGTCTTACCCCCTTCTTTTTTCCCCCTCCTCTTCCATCTTTCCCTCACGTTTTTCTCCCAGGAGCCTAACAAGAGAAGAACCAGAAGAGATGGAGCACGCCATGCTGATCGCCCGAACGAGGTCACGCAGGAGTGTAGCACGAGGCAGCATTGGAAGACGCTGGCAGAAGCTGCGGCATGGACCTGATCCGCCTGCAGCACCAAGCGGGAGCTGGAGAACCAAGATCGAGTACAACAACAACCGACTGGTTGAGCGGAACTCCACCGCAAGCACGTGCTGGAGCTCCGGCAGCAGCCCAAGAACCTCAAGGTGAGTCGACACAGATGTGTTTTTTAATAGACGTGGTGGTTGTTTGTATCTAGGAACACAGATGCTTGAAATGCATGCTGAACGGGGCTAAGGAAACCTGAACTTTTTTTTTTAAATGCTTTGTTTTGTTTCCCTCCGCGATCTTTTTAAGTTTTTTCCCCCCGCCCGCCCCTCTACCCCGCATTATTTTAAATGTGGCTTTGAAAAGACAAATTGGATTCCCCTCTTAAGATGGCGCAAGCCTGAGTTAACTATCCTTTCTGTTTATGTAGTTTTTGATAATGCAGTGATGCAACGTGGATGTAACAAATTATCTGGAAAGCCATGGGTGAAAGAAACATACAAAATGGTGTCATCATCTTGAATGTCACTTGACTGTTATTTTTAATTTGCTTTTGGGCCATCATCTCGTTGATGCTCTGCTCATATTGGGCTCAGGGGGGGGGGGGGGGGGCGGGGGGGGCGGGGGGGGCGGGGGGAGGGGGGGGGGGGGGGGGGGGGGGGGGGGGGGGGGGGGGGGGGGCGTGGCGGGACGGGGAGGGCCAGGAATGGCCAGCTTGCGTGTCTGCTCATCCTTTCAAGGGCTTGAGCACCCGTTCTTGTGCTAGCGGCCTTGGGCGTAAACTTCATCTGGGTCGGTGGCGCAGGGCTTGTTACTGCTTGTTTCTGCCCCCTTACATGTGTCCTGGAACTGCTTCTTGATCTTGCAGTTCCATATAGCACACGCACAGGAAAATCAAATAAGAGAGAGCACGGAGTGTATAGTTAAAGTAGATACTGGACAGGTTTAAACAAATCTACTGTTCACTCTGTTTTTAAAGTCCAACCTTCACCAGGATCCTGCAGCTAGAAGGTTAAAGGTTTTAACACAGCAGAGGGCGAAAACCACAGTTTCTACTCTCTGTTTATCCTCAAAAGCAAATTAAAAATGAAGTGAATTCAGAGATGACAACATTTTGTATGTTCCTTTCACCATTCTTTCCAGATTAATTTGTTACATCTCGTTGCATCACTGCATTATCAAAACTACATAAAACAGAAAGGATGTTTATCATGTGCTTGCGCCATCTTAAGAGGGTGAATCCAAATTTGTCTTTTCAAAAGACACAGAAAAATTTTAAAAAATGAATCCGGAAACAAAAAGCGTTTAAAAAAAAGTTCAGGTTTCTTACGCGTAGCCGATGCATTTCAAAGCATTCTTTGTGTTCCTACGACAACAACCACCCGTTCTAATAATAACACCTCTCTGTGTCCCGCTCACCTTGAGGTTCTTGGGGCTGCTGCCGAGCTCCAGCACGTGCTTGCGGTGGAGTTTTCGCGCTCACGTCGGTTTGTTGTACTCGGATTCTGGTTCTCCAGCTCCGTCTGGTGCTTGGCAGGCGGCCACAGGTCCATCCGCAGCTTTGCAGCGTCTTCGATGCTGCCTCTGCTCCAGCTTCCCTAGCGTGGACTTCGTCGTGTTTGCGGATTCAGCATGGCGTGCTCCATCCTCTTTCCCTGGTTTCTTCTTGTTGAGCTCCTGGGAGAAACGTGAGGGGAAAGATGGAACGAGGAGGGGGAAAAGAAGGGGAAGGATCGCTGGATGACTTGAGTAGGTGCATTCATTACTCATTCATATTTTTCACTTGTAGAAAACAATTTTCTTCTTTTTGTTTTTTTTAAGCCCAGAAAACAATGTTTTGCTATTATTAACATCTGAAAAATGAATAAGATATCACTGATTAAATCTTATCATTAATGTTCAGATTTAAACACCTCCTTTTTCTCGTTTACCAAAACATTACAACTATCATCTATACATGACTCGAGTTTTGAAGTATCTTTCCCATGGAACATCTTTTGGGACCTCCTAAAACTTCGCTCGATTTGCACACAGCTTTTCAGATTTATTGACATTTGGCTGCCTTTGCTTTACTTTGTAATAATCTTCTTAATAGTTTAATAGGAAACACCTCACGTATCTACTGAACAATGGTCGCGAGTTAATTAAGGACAACACTTTGCTGTTTGCTTGAGAAAAAAAACATTTTGGTTTATCCAATCCCCATTGGATTCCTGTTTCACACAAACTTCACAAACAATGAAAACTAATAACAGGGATTTTAACTTCAAAATTCAAATCAAACTGGACATAATGAAGCTTGAGTTTGTATATTTAACAAATTAAAAACAAAATCAATTTATAACTTATGACTTATTGAATCACAGGATGTACGTCCTCCACACCTCTCGGATCTGTTCCTGCTCCAAGTCGTGCCTCTTATCAATCACTTTGCGCTTGAAGGCGCGGGAGTTCCTGTGCATAGAAAACTTGCTGGGCCAGGAATGGGCCTCCTCCTCGGCCTGGGAAATGCTGCATCGGTTCTCCTTGTGCTTGGACAGGCGCTCCCTGCTTCTCCTTCTTTGGGTGTGCTGTGGTCCTCGTTCATACTCCTGAGTCGGGGTGAAAGTTCTATCTAGAGAGGAATTGTGAGAGGCGTTTGTTTTTACAAAGTACAGGACAATGGATTGGTCAGTTTTATTAAAGGCCGTCAGTTAACGTGAACTGTGAACGGGTAGATTTTGACATTTTTGGCTGGGTAATTTATTGTTGTTTAAGCTTTTATTTGTCCATATAAGTTTGGGCTGTCCATCTGGGCAAGTGGGTGAGGAACTATCCGTTTGAGATTAGTCTAAAATCAGTGGATATTGTGTTTGTATTGTATTATACTGTGCATTGTTTCTTGCTGGTGGGAAAAGAGTCCTCTACACCAAGCCCCACATTCAATCAAAGTGTTCATTAGACCTACGCCAAACTCCATCTGAAACTTCTGTCTTTTGAAACTGACAGCTGACTTTCAGAGCCAGGGAAGGGTTGGAAAAAAAAAGGAATAATTTCCAGACAAATCCTATCCTCTCAGTATGAGTTCTCAATTCTCTTTCATAGGGCTTTAAGGTATCTACAACTCGCGCTTAATGATTAACACACGAGTCTGATCCCCGCGCTCTCAAGTGGTGTCTATTTCCGTTATAGCCCTCAGTTGTGGAAATTTCTCTCCCTGCAGCGACGCTTTCTTTTAACCTGCGCTGACCTAATTTTGGTCACTTATCTTGTAACTGAAAAACACAGTGTATCACATCCCCG